>NC_057813.1:24107612-24141352 GCF_018294505.1 Triticum aestivum | reverse complement strand
GTGGAGGGCTGGATGAACAGTAGACGGTGGAGGGGTGGTTGAACAGGCCCCCGTGGTGTGGAGGACTGAATGAACAATAGACAGTGGAGGGGTGCCCATGGAGGGGTGGTTGAACAGTAGCCGGTGGAGTAGCGCGCAGTGGAGGCTGGATGAACACGAGCCCGTGGAGGCTGGAGGAGGTCGACGGTAACCCGTGGAGGCTGGAGGAGGTCGACGGTGGAGATGAACAGTATCCCGTGGAGTCCCGTTTTGCGGTACGCCACACCCTTCCCCCAACCCTGTTTCGACCATAGCGCTCCAACACAAGTCCGTTTCGTCCGTTTTGCGGTTGTAAGGGCATATTTATCCCCAAGATGTTTTGGTGATTGATGACATTGCTTGTGCGGACTAATCGTGTGCGTTTAGTTCTTTCAGAGATTCATCCATTGGCACGAGACGATTTCCTCCCCTCGGTGTTGTATTCAAGACGGTGTAGCTCCTTCGTTTTGTGTTGGTGGACTAGTTTCGTAGGAGTCACCGTACTATCAAGAGGGGATCCGCTTTGGTAAGACTTGGGTGGAATCACACATACACATCCTTATCACACCCGTCGTCTTTCCTTCCGCCTCTCTGGAGCTGCCGTTTTCCCCTTGCTATGCTTTGCTCTGCCCCAGCGGTAGTACTGTGACCCACAGCGGTAGTACCACCGAAGCTCCCCAGCGGTAGTACCGCTCCAAGCGGTAGTACCGCTCTCCGAACGGTAGTACCGCTTGGGGTTTTCGGCCGTAGTACCGCTGTGCGTCTGGGCTACTTCCGCCTTGATTCTCGAACGAAGTTTTTCGTGTCGGGTTTTGCGACACTAAGGGCGGTAGTAGGAGTGGTAGTACCGCCCTAAGCGGTAGTACCGCTCTTCCCTAGCGGTAATACCGCCCTGGGGTCAGGGCCCTGGCAGCGCGACAGTACCGCTGGGTTGAGCGGTAGTACCGCCCGAAGCGGTAGTACCGCCCTTCCCTAGCGGTAGTACCACTCTGTGCGGGGCTGGTGAGTGGGATAACGGTTGGATTGTTCCCCCCACTATATAAAGGGGTCTTCTTCCCCAAAGTTGAACTACCTCTTTCCCCCAAAGCTCCATTGTTGCTCCAAGCTCCATTTTCGCCCGATCTCTCTCCCTAGCCAATCAAACTTGTTGATTTGCTCGGGATTGGTTGAGAAGGCCCAGATCTACACTTCCACCAAGAGAAATTTGATTCTCCCCACTTATCCCTAGCGGATCTTGTTACTCTTGGGTGTTGAGCACCCTAGACGGTTGAGGTCACCTCCAAGCCATACTCCATTGTGGTGAAGCTTCGTGGTGTTGTTGGGAGCCTCCAAGTGTTGTGGAGATAGCCCCAACCTTGTTTGTAAAGGTCCGGTTGCCACCTTCAAGGGATCCAATAGTGGAATCACGACATCTCGCATTGTGTGAGGGCGTGAGGAGATTACGGTGGCCCTAGTGGCTTCTTGGGGAGCATTGTGCCTCCACACCGCTCTAATGGAGACGTACTTCCCGTTAAAAGGAAGGAACTTCGGTAACACATCCTCGTCTCCACCGGCTCCACTCTTGGTTATCTTGTCCCTTTACTTTTGCAAGCTTACTTGAGTTATATCCATTGCTTGCTTGTGTGCTTATTGTCTTTGCATCATATAGGTTGTCCACGTAGTTGCACATCTAGACAACCTATTTCATTGCAAGGTTTAAATTGTTAAAGAAAAGTCTAAAAATTGTTAGTTGCCTATTCACCCCCCCTCTAGTCAACCATATCGATCCTTTCAGCAGTACGCCACACCCCTCCCGATCAACATGACCCCCGTTTCGACCGTAGCGCTCCAACACAAGTCCGTTTCGTCCGTTTTGCAGTACACCACACCCCTCCCGATCAACAGGACCCCCGTTTCGACCGTAGGAGGTCTGTTTCCTCCGTTTTGCGATACGCCAGGCCCCTCCCGATCAACAGGACCCCCTTGCGAACGTGGCCAGTTGGACACAAGGCCGTTTCCTCCGTTGTGCGGTACACCAGGCCTCGTTTCCATCGTCTGTTCCGTCCAAGCCCTCCCGATGAACATGACCACGCATTTCGTTCCGACCCAGCTGGTTGGCTCCCCATGAACACGACGACGACGTTGTTTCTCTGTTCCGACCCAGCCATGTACGTATGCGCGAGTAGGCATTCGAGACCCTTCCCGTATGTACGTACGTGGCCGTGTTTTCTTTCTTGCACCCTCGCCGCTGTACATACGTGTACGTGCTACGTGCACGCCTCTACTATGACATGTGCGCGCCTCTACATCTACGACATGTGCACGCCTCTACATCGACCAGTATGTACGTACACATTCGCGACCAGAATGACAACGCTACGTACGCTTCGACCAGGTGGGTCCCGACTGTCAGGCACTTCCTTGCGTGCGAAGATGTAGCTGGTGGGTCCCAGCAGTCAGGGGGGCGAATCGTTTTGGTTTTTTTTGCCCGGACGCTCTTCCTTGCGTGCGAAGATGTAGCTGGTGGGTCCCAGCAGTCAGGGGGCGAATCTTTCTTTTGCCCGAACGCACTTCCTTGCGTGTGAAGGTGTCGTTGGTGGGTCCCAGCGGTCAGGGGGGCGAATCGTTTTGTTTTTTGCCCGGACGCACTTCCTTGCGTGCGAAGATGTAGCTGGTGGGTCCCAGTAGTCAGGGGGAAACATTTTTTTTGTGAAATACAGTGGCCCGTCCGGTGGGTCCCAGCTGTCAGGTGGAGGAATCATTATTTTCCGCGTAATAAGGAGGCACTTCCTTGCTGCGGCCGTGGACCCAGCTGTCAACCTCTCCACGTACAGTCCACGTCCGATGGAAGTCGTTCCTGGACCACGTTGACCACACTGCGCCGAGAGCACCAGGGCGGTGGACGACGGCGAGGCCTAGGAAGGGGACGCCGGGGAGCCGGGGAAGATGCGGCAGTGGAAGCCCGCGCGGAGAGGAGTACGAGGGTTCACTGGTTCGGCTGTGGTGTGAGGCTGCCGTCGCTGCAGGGCCTGGCCAGTGGTGGGAATAGTAGGGGACGGTGAGGCCTCCGCGGCAGCACAGCCGGCCACGGGAGGCAGGAGCATGCGGCACGACCGGCGCTGCTTTGGGCGGCTGGAGCAAGAAGACCAGAGGTTGAAGAAGCACTACGGCCGTTGGATGGACATCGTACGGTCACTAGAGCTAGAATCGTTCTTGACTAAAGTTGACAAAGGCCCCCGTCCCAGTCAACTTAGTAGGCCCACAAGTCAGCCTCCCACCATGGTGGGTCCCAGCTAGCAAGGGGAGTATTCATTTTTTGTGCGTAATAAGGAGGCACTTCCGGTGGGTCCGAGCTGACAGCGCGGGGAACGTTTTTTTCGCGAAATACGCTGGCCCGTCTGGTGGGTCCTAGCAGTCAGGGGGGAAACGTTTTTTTGCGAAATAAGGTGGCCCGTCCGGTGGGTCCCTGCTGTCAGGTGGAGGAATAATTATTTTGCACATAATAAGGAGGCACTTCCTTGCGGCCGCCTGGACCCAGCTGTCAGCCTCTCCACGTACAGTACTCTTCCGATGGAACTCGGCCGTCGACCACGCCGCACCGAGAGCACCAGGGCGATGGTCTGGAGGACGGCGAGGCCTAGGAAGGGGACGACGTGGAGCCGGGGAAGACGCAGCAGTGGTAGCCCGCGCGGAGAGGAGTATGAGGGTTCAATGGTTCGGCTGCGGCGTGAGGCTGCCGTCACCGCAGAATAACAGGGGGTGTGGGTGAGTAGAGGGATACCCTGGGCCAGCAGTGGGAGTAGTAGGGGGCGGTGAGGCCTCCGCGGCATCATAGCCAGCCACGAGAGGCAGGAGCACGCGACATGACCGACGCTGCTTTGGGCAGCTGGAGCAAGAAGACCAGAGGTTGAAGAAGCACTATGGCCATTGGATGGACATCGTACGGTCATTGGAGCTAGAATCGTTCATATTGACTAAGTTGACAAAGCCTTCCGTCCCCGTCAACTTAGTTGGCCCACAAGTCATCCTCCCACTATGGTGGGTCCCATCTAGCAGGGTGGGTATTCATTTTCTTGTGCGTAATAAGGAGGCACTTCCTTGCTGTGACGCCTCCGATTCAATCGTACACTAATCATGCATGCAAACGTGTACGATCAAGATCAGGTACTCATGGGAAGATATCACAACACAACTCTAAAACATAATTAAGTCATACAAGCATCATAATACAAGCCAGGGGCCTCGAGGGCTCGAATACAAGTGCTCGATCATAGACGAGTCAGCGGAAGCAACAATATCTGAGTACAGACATACTTAAACAAGTTGCCATAAGATGGCTAGCACAAACTGGGATACAGATCGAAAGAGGCGCATGCCTCCTGCCTGGGATCCTCCTAAACTACTCCTGGTCATCGTCAGCGGCCTCCACGTAGTAGTAGGCACCTCTAGTGTACTAGTCATCGTCGATGGTGCCGTCTGGCTCCTGGGCTCCAACGTCTGGTTGTGGCATCCGAGAAGAAGAGGAAAACAGGGGAAAAGAGGGAGCAAAGCAGCCGTGAGTACTCATCCAAAGTACTCGCAAGCAAGGAGCTACACTACATATGCATGGGTATATGTGTAAGGAGGCCATATCAGTGGACTAAACTGTAGAATGCCAGAATAAGAGGGGGATAGCTAGTCCTATCGAAGACTACGCTTCTGGCAGCCTCCGTCTTGCAGCATGTAGAAGAGAGTAGATTGAAGTCCTCCAAGTAGCATCGCATAGCATAATCCTACTCGGCGATCCTCCCCTCATCGCCCTATGGAAAAGCGATCACCGGATTGTCTGTGGAACTTGTCCGGGTGTGTTTTATTAAGTATCCGGTTCTAGTTGTCATAAGGTCAAGGTACAACTCCGGGTCGTCCTTTTACCGAGGGACACGGCTATTCGAATAGATCAACTTCCCTGCAGGGGTGCACCACATAACCCAACACGCTCGATCCCATTTGGCCGGACACACTTTCCTGGGTCATGCCCGGCCGCGGAAGATCAACACGTCGCAGCCCCACCTAGGCACAACAGAGAGGTCAACACGCCGGTCTAAATCCTATGCGTGCAGGGGTCTGGGCCCATCGCCCATTGCACACCTGCATGTTGCGAGGGCGGCCGGAAGCAGACCTAGCCTCCCTAATACAAGAGCAGGCGTTCCAGTCCAATTCGGCGTGCCGCTTCGTCGCCGACGTCGAGAAGGCTTCGGCTGATACCACGACGTCGAGTGCCCATGTCTTTCCCACCTAGTTGGTTAGTTCGTATAGGCCAATGGCCAGAGTCAGATCAAATACCAAGATCTCGTTAAGCGTGTTATTATGAAGTAACCGCGAACGCCGACCAGGGCCAGGCCCACCTCTCGCCTAGGTGGTCTCAACCCGCCCTGTCGCTCCGCCACAAAGATCCACACAGAGGGCCGTCGGGACAAAGGTCCTTTCAGCCCCCAATCCGTGAATCACTCGCGGGTACTCTTCGAGCCAACCCGACTTTAGTCACCATCTGTAGTATGTATATATGTATAGTATATACCCGTGATCACCTCCCAAGTGATCACGGCCCGATAGTATAGCAAGGCAGACCGACAAGAATGTACGGCCACAGATGATAAACTAGCATCCTATACTAAGTATTAGGATTGCAGGTAAGGTATCAACAGATGTAGCAACAATGTCAGACTATGCATCAGAAGAGGATTAACGGAAAGCAGTAACATGCTACACTACTCTAATGCAAGCAGTATAGAGGAGAATAGGCGATATCTGGTGATCAAGGGGGGGGGGCTTGCCTGGTTGCTCTGGCAAGAAGGAGGGGTCGTCAACTCCGTAGTCGAACTAGGCAGCAACAACGTTGGTCTCGTAGTCTACCGGAGAGAAGAGGGGGAAGAAACAATGAATACCATGGAAACAGATGCATATCGATGCATGACATGACAAGTAACGATGCTAGGTGTGCCCAATCGCGGTAGTAGGTGATACCGACGAAGGGGGGAAACATCCGGGAAAGTATTCCCGGTGTTTCACGTTTTCGGACAGATGAACCGGAGGGGTAAAGTTGCGTGTTTGCTATGCTAGGGATGTGTGGCGGACGAACGGGCTGCGTATCCGGACTCGTCTCGTCGTTCTGAGCAACTTTCATGTAGAAAGTATTTTCATCCGAGTTACAGATTAAAATATATGATTTTCTAAAGATTTAAATCATTTTCTGATTTTATTTATTTATTTAAACAAAAAGGAATTATGACATCAGCATGATGCAATGCTGACGTCAGCTGGTCAATAGGTCGGCTGACCAGTCAAACAAGACAGGTGGGTCCAGTGGGACCCACATGTCATTGACAGGGTACTAACAGGGGGGGGGGGTTTAGACTAATTAATTAGGTTAATTAGGGGCGTGGGCCCATCCTGTCAGTGAGTGCTTAGACTAATTTAATTATTTTTATTTATAGAATCACTTTAGTTATTTAAAAGGGCGGTGGGGCCCAGGTGTCAGCGAGACAGAAGGCGGCCACGTCAGCGTTGACCTGGTCAACAGGTCAACTGGGCCCCTGGGACCCACTGGCAGTGACTTAGGGTTGGACCCCACGCATGCCACGTCAGCTGGTCGGCATTTAGATGCCGACGAGTTCATTTTCGCGGCGGCGCGGCTTGCGCGAGCGTCGGGTTTTGTCTGTAGGCCACCAAAATGGGCGGGACCGGTCGCATTCGAACGGCAAGACGACGGCGGAGCGAATGGTGGTGGTTGCGGAGGCTGTGGTAGCCAGAGTCGAGCGCTACATGCTCGACGGTGGCGAGGTGGTTCGGGCGTGAGACGAAGACGGCGACGCAGCGCGCTCCGGGGCTAACAGGAAGGCTAGGGTGGAGCTGCGCGACGCGCTGAGCACAAAGGGCTCGGCCCCGTGACCATTTGGTCAACGGAAGGGCGCCGGCGACGCGCGCAGGCGGCGGTGCAGTCGGGTCCCCGACGGGAAACACGCTAGGAGGCACGGGGAGGCTAGTGTGCGGGCGCGCAGGGCTCGCAGGAGCTCGATGCTGGGCCCGAACGAGCTCGACGGCGGCTATGGCCGCGGCGGTGTAGTGCATGGCGGCAACCAGAGCTCAGCAAAGGCGGCAGCTGGCTTCAGAGCACTAGGGGGCCAACAAGGAGAAGCAGGGGGAGGAGAAGCTCACCATGCGGCACGCAAGATGGCTCATGGTGGTTTAGTAGCAGCAGAGTCGACGACGCTCGTCGGAGACGCGTCGGGGATCCGAGGAAGAAGACGAGGCCGGGGCAACGTTCGTGGGCGTCCTGCGTCTTGACGGGGAGGCGTAGTCGAGGGTGGCGGAGCGAGCGGACACGTTAGAGAGGCTTGGAGGTCGCGGTGGCTGCGAGTTCTACGGCGGCGAGGCCATGGCGGCGCTCGGTTGCGGTGGGGAACGAGGGGAGTGGCAAGGTGGATCTAAGGGGGAGGAAGAGGCGCAGGAACCGAGGGGAGAGTGGGGGCGAGTAGGAGGAGGGACCGAGGAGGCGAAGGCGTGGTGGCCTTATCCTCTCCTCGTCGCCGACGAGAGAGTGCGGCGAGGACGCGCCCCTGTTCCGACCCGGGTCGGGGGAACAGGGAAGGGAGGAGGCAGGGGGAGGCGGGCTGGGCCGGCTGGGCCGGTCGGCTGGGTTAGCTGGGCTGTCTGGTCCAAGAGAGGGGGGGGTCCGTTTCCTTTTGCTTTATTTTCACTTTTTCTTTTTATTTATTTTCTTTTCTGTTTTATTTCATTTTAAAGTATTTAGGCCTTTTCTAAAAATGTGTTTACTTCACCATAATTACCTATGCAATATTTGGCACCCACCGAACATTTTTGTTTTGACCTTTGAAAACTTTGGATGTTTGCCACTAATTCATTTTTGAATTTGCTATTTTTTTTTGGAACTACCACTTGATTAGCAACAGTAACATAGATGACCTGGCATAATTAGGAGAGTTTTACTGTAGCCTAACTATCCAGGCGTTACAATTCTCCTCCACTACAAGAATTCTCGTCTCGAGATTTAGGAGGTAGATGGAAATAGTGCAGGGTATTCTTCGCGCAGACGATCCTCACGTTCCCAAGTGGCTTCATCTTCATAATGGTGCGACCACTGAACTTTGAGGAACTTGATCGCCTTCTAACGTGTGCGGCGTTCAGCTTGGTCGAGAATGCGAACCGGATGCTCTTTATAGGAGAGGTCCTGTTGCAATTCGAGCACTTCATGATCCACTCCTCGGATTGGGTCCTTGAAGCAACAACGTAGCTGTGACATGTGGAACACATCGTGAACGTGAGAAAGGTTTGGTGGAAGCTCCAGTTGGTATGCCACTTTTCCATGCCTTTCGAGAATAGTGAATGGGCCAATATAGCGAGGAGCTAGTTTGCCCTTGATCCCGAAGTGGTGAGCACCCTTCATTGGTGTAACTCGAAGATAGGCCTTTTCGCCAGGCTGATAGACCATGTCCTTATGTTTACGGTCATACTGACTCTTCTGACGCGACTAAGCAGTCTTGAGATTCTCGCGAATAATGCGGACTTGTTCTTCGGCATGTTGGATAATATCCGAACCAAAGAGTGGACGTTCCCCAGTTTTTGACCAGTCCAGAGGGATTCGGCACTTTCGTCCATATAACACTTCGAAGGGGGCCATCTTCAGACTAGCTTGATAGCTATTATTATAAGTGAACTCAGCGTACGGGAGAGATTCCTCCCATTTCTTGCCGAAGGAAATAACACAAGCTCGAAGCATGTCTTGGAGAACTTGGTTGACACGTTCAACTTGCCCTTGCGACTGTGGATGAAATGCAGTACTGAATGACAGATGAGTTCCCATAGCTTCTTGGTAACTTGCCCAGAATCTTGAACTGAATAAGCTACCACGGTCTGAGCTGATAACCAGTGGAGTACCATGGAGTGAAACAATCATGGACATATAGATAGTTACCAGATGACAAGAAGTGATTGTTTCTTTGACTGCCAGAAAATGAGCAACTTTAGAAAGCCGGTCAATGACGACAAGAATAACATCATTACCTTTCTGCGATTTGGGGAATCCAGTGACGAAGTCCATTCCGACATGGTCCCATTTCCATTCAGGAATAGAGATAGGTTGCAGAGTTCCAGCAGGCCTTTGATGTTCTGCTTTGATACGACGGCAAACATCACATTCTGCAACATAACGAGCAATGTCTTGTTTCATATTAGACCACCAGAATCTCTGACGAATGTCTTGGTACATCTTGGTGCTACCGGGATGAATAGGCAAAGGGGTACCATGAGCTTCTTTCATAACCTTTGGAGTCAGATTCAGGTTTTCCCTCTTACTCGGTACCACTAGGCGACCTTTGAGGAATAAGGTGCCTGCATCATCAACAGTGAAGAATGAGGGCTTTCCTTCTGCGAGATAACATTTAACCCTCTCGACTTCATCGTCACATTTTTGTATCCATTTGATGGTGTCCACAAGATCTGGTCTAGCAACTATGGTATTGAGAGAACCCCGGGAAACAACGTGGAGTTTCATCTTGCGAAAATCCGGAGGAGGGGGAGCGAGTGCACCAGGAGGAACAATATGGAGGTTCAACTTTCTGAATTCTTCAACAAGCGAGGGCTGAACTTTGTGAACCTGGAGATGGTTGCAGTAAGACTTGCGGCTCAAGGCATCAGCCATTACATTAGCCTTGCCTGGGGTATACGAAATACCCAGGTTAAAATCTGCAACAATCTCCATCCATCTCTGCTGACGGAGATTCAGATCTGGTTGAGTAAACAGATACTTCAAACTTTGGTGGTCGGTGAAGATCTCGCAACGATTACCGAGAAGGTAATGTCGCCACTGTTTTAGTGCATGGATAACAGCAGCAAGCTCGAGGTCATGAACTGGATAGTTCTCTTCGTGAGGGTGCAATTGACGAGAGGCATAAGCAATCACTTTACTCTCCTGCATTAAGACAACGCCTAGGCCTTGACGTGAAGCATCACAATAAATGACGAAGTCCTTCTTAGTATCAGGAGGAGCAAGCACTGGGGCAGAAGTCAACTTGTCTTTGAGCGCCTGGAAACTTTCCTGACACTTTTCTGTCCACGCAAACTTGACGCCCTTATGAAGCAGGTTAGTCAGAGGTCTAGCAATCTTGGAGAAGTTCTCGACGAATCGACGGCAATAGCTGGCGAGTCTGAGAAAACTTCTGACTTGCTTGACATTCTTTGGAGGAGTCCAATCTAGAATAGCCTGAACTCGTTCAGGGTTGACGGCAATACCATCCTTAGAGATGACATGCCCAAGATAGGTTACTTCAGGTAGCCAGAATTCACATTTGGAGAACTTGGCATATAGTTGATGTTCTCTAAGCTTTTCCAGAACAAGACGAAGATGTTCAACATGTTCTTCTTCATTCTTGGAATATACAAGGATATCATCTAGATAAACCACGACAAACTTGTACAGGTATTCCATAAAGATATAGTTCATCAGACGAGAGAAGATGGCTGGAGCATTGGTTAATCCAAAAGACATGACGGTGTACTCGTATGAACCATAGCGAGTCACAAATGTGGTCTTCGGGATATCTTCTTCACGAACACGGATCTGGTGGTAACCCAACCTCAAGTCGAGTTTAGAGAACACTGACGAACCAGCCAGTTGATCATATAGATCATTGATCCGAGGAAGAGGATATTTGTTCTGAATGGTAGCTTGGTTAATAGGACGGTAGTCTTGGACCAATCGGTTTGTCCCATCCTTCTTCTTGACAAAGAGAGAAGGTGCTCCCCAAGGAGAGCAACTTGGGCGAATGAAACCACTTTGAAGAGATTTGTCGATTTCCTCCTTAAGCTCGATGAGTTCATGCGGCGGCATCTTGTAAGGTCGTTTGGCTATAGGAGTGGTGCATGGGTTTAAGTCAATGATGAATTCGTCAGCTCTAGCAGGGGGAATCCCTGGAAGTTCTTCAGGAAAGACATCTTGGAATTCGCGAACGACAGGAATGTTTTCAATGCCCTCGAGGGGTGCAGCGTTCAATGCATTCAAGGCATAAAGCCTGGCCTCGGCATTCTGAACCAGATGAGCATTGTAGCTAATTATTTCATCAGATGGGTGTAGCAGATGGACGGTCTTAGTGGCGCAAACTATAGAAGCAGTATGCGCTTTTAACCAATTCATTCCCAGAATGAGATCAATGCTATAGGACTTTAGTACGATGGGAGAGACAAGGAATTCTAGTTCTTCGATTTCAACGGGGACTTTGTTGCAAATCATGGAGGTTCAACATTAGCCCGCAGGGGTGTGTACTAATAGCGAAGTGTTCATGTCTTTGCTTTTAATGCCATGCATGAATGCAAAATCTTCTGACATGAATGAATGTGATGCTCCTGTATCAAATAAAACTGATGCTGGTACTGAATTTATGAGGAGTGTACCCATCACAGTAGCAGGCTGGTCTTGAGCTTCGTTCAGATCAACGTGGTTGGCATGAACACGACCATGAGACTTGGCATTGTTGTTGCGGGGCTGGTTGTTACCACGACCAGCTGCTGGAAGGGCCAGTTGATTCTGGTTCTGGTTGCATTCCCTAGCACGGTGTCCTGGCTGACCACACCTAAAGCACAGACCATTATTGGGAGTGGGAGCAGGAGCTCGGGGTGGTGGAGCTGGAAGTCTTGGCTGACTAGATGGTGGAGGAGGCAGACGAGGTGCAACATAGGTCTGCCTTGGGGCAGGTGCATTTGGACGGTACATGCTATTCGGGATCCATATCTTATGCTTCTGCGAGGGCGGGCCCAAAGATGAGCCGGTGTCACGGTTGCGCCTGTGAGAGCTCTGGTGTTCCTGCAGACCAGTCTCGACATTGATGGCCTTGTTCACCAAGGTGGCAAAATCGGCAAAGTCATGTACTAGAAGTGCGAGCTTCATGTCAGCTTGAAGGCCGTCATGGAACTTCTCCTGTCTACGTGCATCAGTTGCAGTGTCTTCTTCAGCATAGCGGGACAAGGCCAGAAACTCCCGCTGATAAGCTTACACGGTTTTGTTGCCCTGGGTGAGGTTGCGGAACTCACGCTTCTTCCTATCCATGATCCCCTGAGGAATGAAGCGGGCACGAAAGGCAGCTTGAAAGTCTGGCCAGGTGATGATTGTCCCAACTGGCAGAGTACGCCTGTGGCTGTCCCACCATTGAGTTGCGGGTCCCTTCAGAAAGAAGGAAGCAAAGGTGACATAGCAGGCAGGGGCTACCTCAGCAGACTCCATCTCATAGGTGATGTCACGGAGCCAGTCATCAGCATCCAGCGGCTGAGTTGAGCTGCAGTACACGGTTGGGTTGAGGCGCATGAAATCCTGCAGAGTCACTTGGGCTAGCTGCTCGTTCATATTGGGGCGAGGGAACTGAGCCATCATATTCTCCATGAACTGGCGATTCATCTCGAGCTGTTGGACCATACCAGCCATGTACTCAGGCGGTGGTGGGGCGTTGCCGCCACGACCACGACCAGCTGGTCTAACCATCCTGCTAATATATAACAGGGGTAGTTTAGCATTGAGAAATTTGCATAGACAAGAATCATTCATGATGAAACATGCATAATGAAAGGAGCACGACAGATACTACATAGTAGTCGACATATCTTACAAAAGGGGTCGGACATAGAGTTCAGTACACAGAGTTCAGTACATAGACTAAGTCATCATAGGCTGCATGCAGGCTTGTGGCAAATGCATCTAATACTAATAAGCAAGACTACATCAGTCCTAGGAGGTACTGTGGAGGTAGTCGTAGCCTGACAACTGGTAGTGAGGCAACGGATAGTCCACGTCAGCGGCCTGGGGGCCGCGGATACTCTGGTGTAGAACCCGACGCTCAGGTGGCAGAAGAGGACCAAGTGCGGGAGAGTAGCCTCCCACCTCTGGCCAACCGACACCGTGGGGCATCACGGTCCTAGCTGGGTAGATCGCAGAACGCGGCAGCTGTCTAGATAGAACAAAGGGGTGCAACAGTGTCAGAGCCCTATAAAGGTGCTGACGAGTGGTGTACAACTCGTGGCGAAGAGCTCGGTTAGCTCGGTCCAACCCATCAGCATGCAGAACCAGGCTCTGATGGTGGAAGGGCTCTCGGGTGACTATGGAGTAGGCAGCAGTGTAGTATCCCTCCGCACCAACGTCGGATGCGATAGCAATGTGCCTGAAAGGGGAAGTGTCCAACGCCCGATACTCTCCACGAAGACGTGTTAGAGCAGCATAGGCAGTATCGTGAACTGCCATCTCGATGGTCACTCCAACACCATGAGCGATGTGCAACATGGTAGTGGAGTCATACTCCCGAGAGTAGAGGTGGACGATGGCACGGTACTGCTCCTGGTTAAAGTCCTGGTACTCCTCATAGACGGTGTACTCAGGGTGCCAGCGATAACCCAAATAGGTCATCATCTCAGCTAGCACAGCAGGTGATCCTGAGGCACCAATGGCCGCCGTGTGGTGCACGACCTGCCTCGTGGGTTCCATCTGAAAACAAAGATGTTTCAATGGAGTCAAATGACAATGTGGGTACTATTCAAAATAATATCCTACAGAATAACTATGGCTTATCCAACTTTGGGGTGAACGTGGTAACGGTATCCTAATGTTAGAGTTAGTAAATTCATTTAACCCGAGTAGGAGAGAGTTCAGAGCCCCAGAGTAAAGGTCGAGAAGTAAAATATGCTAATACCACCCAATGGTGACGTGGGCCCGTAAGGCACACAGCCAAGTTAGTAAAAGTTTTGTTATGACTAGACTCGACTTCGGCCAAGGAGTGTGGAAGGGGGATTCCTACAGGCAGTCGGCTCTGATACCAACCTGTGACGCCCCCGATTCAATCGTACACTAATCATGCACGCAAACGTGTACGATCAAGATCAGGGACTCACGGGAAGATATCACAACACAACTCTAAAACATAATTAAGTCATACAAGCATCATAATACAAGCCAGGGGCCTCGAGGGCTCGAATACAAGTGCTCGATCATAGACGAGTCAGCGGAAGCAACAACATCTGAGTACAGACATACTTAAACAACTTGCCATAAGATGGCTAGCACAAACTGGGATACCGATCGAAAGAGGCGCAGGCCTCCTGCCTGGGATCCTCCTAAACTACTCCTGGTCGTCGTCAGCGGCCTGCACGTAGTAGTAGGCACCTCCAGTGTAGTAGTCGTCGTCGAGGTGGCGTCTGGCTCCTGGGCTCCAACATCTGGTTGCGGCATCCGAGAAGAAGAGGAAAACGGGGGAAAAGAGGGAGCAAAGCAACCGTGAGTACTCATCCAAAGTACTCGCAAGCAAGGAGCTACACTACATATGCATGGGTATATGTGTAAGGAGGCCATATCAGTGGACTAAACTGCAGAATGCCAGAATAAGAGGGGGATAGCTAGTCCTATCGAAGACTACGCTTCTAGCAGCCTCCGTCTTGCAGCATGTAGAAGAGAGTAGATTGAAGTCCTCCAAGTAGCATCGCATAGCATAATCCTACTCGGCGATCCTCCCCTCGTCGCCCTATGGAAAAGCGATCACCGGATTGTCTGTGGAACTTGTCTGGGTGTGTTTTATTAAGTATCCGGTTCTAGTTGTCATAAGGTCAAGGTACAACTCCGGGTCGTCCTTTTACCGAGGAACTCCGGGTGTGGGTGTGTTTTATTAAGTATCCGGTTCTAGTTGTCATAGATCAACTTCCCTGCAGGGGTGCACCACATAACCCAACATGCTCGATCCCATTTGGCCGGACACAATTTCCTGGGTCATGCCCGGCCGCGGAAGATCAACACGTCGTAGCCCCACCTAGGCACAACAGAGAGGTCAGCACGCCGGTCTAAATCCTATGCACGCAGGGGTCTGGGCCCATTGCCCATTGCACACCTGCATGTTGCGAGGGCGGCCGGAAGCAGACCTAGCCTCCCTAATACAAGAGCAGGCGTTCTAGTCCAATCCGGCGCGCGCACCTCCGCTGTTGACCTCAAGAAGGCTTCGGCTGATACCACGACATCGAGTGCCCATATCTTTCCCGCGTAGTTGGTTAGTGCGTATAGGCCAATGGCCAGACTCACATCAAATACCAAGATCTCATTAAGCGTGTTATTATGAAGTAACCGCGAACGCCGACCAGGGCCAGGCCCACCTCTCGCCTAGGTGGTCTCAACCTACCCTGTCGCTCCGCCACAAAGATCCACACAGAGGGCCGTCGGGACAAAGGTCCTTTCAGCCCCCAATCCGTGAATCACTCGCGGGTACTCTTCGATCCAACCCGACTTTAGTCACCATCTGTAGTATGTATATATGTATAGTATATACCCATGATCACCTCCCAAGTGATCACGTCCCGATAGTATAGCAAGGCAGACCGACAAGAATGTAGGGCCACAGATGATAAACTAGCATCCTATACTAAGTATTAGGATTGCAGGTAATGTATCAACAGATGTAGCAACAATGTCAGGCTATGCATTAGAATAGGATTAACAGAAAGCAGTAACATGCTACACTACTCTAATGCAAGCAGTATAGAGGAGAATAGGCGATATCTGGTGATCAAGGGGGGGGGGGCTTGCCTGGTTGCTCTGGCAAGAAGGAGGGGTCGTCAACTCCGTAGTCAAACTGGGCAGCAGCAGCATTGGTCTCGTAGTCTACCGGAGAGAAGAGGGGGAAGAAACAATGAATACCATGCAAACAGATGCATATTGATGCATGACATGACAAGTAACGATGCTAGGTGTGCCCAATCGCGGTAGTAGGTGATACCGACGAAGGGGGAAAACATCCGGGAAAGTATTCCCGGTGTTTCACGTTTTCGGACAGATGAACCGGAGGGGTAAAGTTGCGTGTTTGCTATGCTAGGATGTGTGGCGGACGAACGGGCTGCGTATCCGGACTCGCCTCGTCGTTCTGAGCAACTTTCATGTAGAAAGTATTTTCATCCGAGTTACAGATTAAAATATATGATTTTCTAAAGATTTAAATCATTTTTTGATTTTATTTATTTATTTTAACAAAAAGGAATTATGACATCAGCATGATGCAATGCTGACGTCAGCTGGTCAACAGGTCGGCTGACCAGTCAAACCAGACAGGTGGGTCCAGTGGGACCCACATGTCATTGACAGGGTACTAACAGGGGGGTTTAGACTAATTAATTGGGTTAATTAGGGGCGTGGGCCCATCTTGTTAGTGAGTTCTTAGACTAATTTAATTATTTTTATTTATAAAATCGTTTTAGTTATTTAAAAGGGCGGTGGGACCCAGGCGTCAGCGAGATAGAAGGCGGCCACGTCAGCGTTGACCTGGTCAACAGGTCAACTGGGCCCCTGGGACCCACTGGTAGTGACTCAGGGGTGGACCCCATGCATGCCACGTCAGCTGGTCAGCGTTTAGACGCCGGCGAGTTTGTTTTCGCGGCGGTGCGGCTTGGGCGAGCGTCGGGTTTCGTCTGTAGGCCACCAAAATGGGCGGGACCGGTCGCATTCCAACGACAAGACGACGACGGAGCGAATGGTGGTGGTTGCGGAGGCTGTGGTGGCCAGAGTCGAGCGCTACAGGCTCGACGGCGGCGAGGTGGTTCGGGCGTGAGACGAAGACAGCGACGCAACGCGCTTCGGGGATAATGGGAAGGCTAGGGTGGAGCTGCGCGACGCGCTGAGCACAAAGGGCTCGGCCCCGTGACCATTTGGTCACCGGAAGGGCGCCGGCGACCCGCGCAGGCGACGGCGCATTCGGGTCCCCGACAGGAAACACGCTAGGAGGCACGGGGAGGCTAGTGCGCGGGCGCGCAGGGCTCGCAGGAGCTCGATGCTGGGCCCGAATGAGCTCGACGGCGGTTGTGGCCGCGGCGGTGTAGTGCATGGCGGCGACCAGAGCTCAGCAAAGGCGGCAGCTGGCTACAGAGCGCTAGGGGGCCAACGAGGAGCAGCAGGGGGAGCAGAAGCTCACCGTGCGGCACACAAGATGGCCCGTGGTGGTTTAGTAGCAGCAGAGTCGACGACGCTTGTCGGAGACGCGTCGGGGATCCGAGGAAGAAGACGAGGCCAGGGCATCGTTTGTGGGCGTCCGGCGTCGTGCGTCTTGACGGGGAGGCGTAGTCGAGGGTGGCGGAGCAAGCGAACACGTCAGAGAGGCTTGGAGGTCGCGGTGGCCGTGAGTTCTACGGCGGCGAGGCCATGGCGGCGCTCGGTTGCGGTGGGGAACGAGGGAGTGGCGAGGTGGATTTGAGGGGGGAGGGAGAGGCGCAGGAACCAAGGGGAGAGTGGGGGCGAGTGGGAGGAGGGACCGAGGAGGCGAAGGCGTGGCGGCCTTATCCTCTCCTCGTCGCCGACAAGAGGGTGCGGTGGGGACGCGCCCCTGTTCCGACCCGGGTCGGGGGAACAGGGGGAGGTGGGCCGGGCCGGCTGGGCCGGTCGGCTGGGTTAGCTAGGCCGTCTGGTCCAAGAGAGGAGGGGTCCGTTTCCTTTTGCTTTATTTTTACTTTTTCTTTTTATTTATTTTCTTTTCTGTTTTATTTCATTTTAAAGTATTTAGGCCTTTTCTAAAAATGTGTTTACTTCACCATAATTACCTATGCAATATTTGGCACCCACTGAACATTTTTGTTTTGACCTTTGAAAACTTTGGGTGTTTGCCACTAATTCATTTTTGAATTTGCTATTTTTTTGGAAGTACCACTTGATTAGCAACAGTAACATAGATGACTTGGCATCATCAGGAGAGTTTTACTGTAGCCTAATTATCCAGGTGTTACACTTGCGTGCGAAGATATAGCTGGTGGGCCCGACATGTCAGCGGGGGGAACGTTTTTTTCGGGAAATACGAAGGCCTTGCCGGTGGGTCCCAGCTGTCAGGTGGAGGAATCATTATTTTGCGCGTATAGTCCATGGCCGATGGATGTCGTTTGTTGACCACGTTGACCAGGCCGCGACGAGAGCACCATGGCGGTGGACGACGGCGAGGCCTAGGAAGGGAACGACACGGAGCCGGGGAAGACTCGGCAATGGTTGCCCACACGGTGGGGAGTACGAGGGTTTACTGGTCCGGCTGTCGTCGCCGGAAAATAACAGGAGGTGTGGGTGAGTAGAGGAATGGCCTGGCCAGCAATGAAGTAGGGTGGGGTGGTGCGGCCTGTGCGGCAGCACAGCCGACCACGGGAGGCGGGAGCAGGCAGTCCCACCCGAGCTGGTTTGGGCGGCTGGAGCAAGAAGATTAGATATTAAAGAAGCAGCACGGCCGTTGGATTAACATCCAACGGTCACTGCTACTAGAATCGTTTGTGGACTAAATTGACAAAACCAAAGTACACGTCAACCTAGTAGACCCACAAGTCAGCCTCCAAATCTGTCCCAAATAGCATACAGCCCAAAATTTCTAGCCCGATTCAAATTAATTTTAAATCTAAATATACCTTAATTTAAATTCAATGAAATTTTACCCGCACAAAAACAATGAAATTTAAAATATCAAAATCCGAAAGAAAACATTATTTGGGAACTAATTGCCTGTTTGCTGTATTTTTTTTATTTTACAACCCATTTATTATTACTTATAGCCCATTTATTATTACTTATAGCCCATTTCTTATTACTTATAGCCCATTTTTTGGGCAAAATGCATCCCTCCTCGTCTTGAAAGATTTTCGGCCCAGCAGGGCATAGAAAAGCAAGTAGGCCTATGTTGGTTATTCTGCAAAAAACAAAATAGCTGGCTAGCCATTTTTCAGAAAGGAAAAAAACAAACTGGGCTGGTCATGTGCTAAACATATGAAATAAAAGCCTGGGATAGACGGGCCACGGGTCCCGCACAACCCAGTTGATACCCTTCTCCGTCCCGAAAAAACAAAATTACTGCGCGCGCTGCTGGGTCCCTACTGTCATCCTCACCATGTACAGTCATCTCCTTATTCCTCTCGGTTGTTGACCATGTTGACAACACCGGAGGGCGGTGCCGTGGCGAGTGCGGAGGACGATGGTGAGGTCTCGGACGGGAACGAACAGGAGCCGGGGAAGATCACAACCAGCCGTGGGAGGCGGGAGCAGGCGGTCCCGCTGGCGCTGGTTTGGCTTTGGCGGCTCGAGGAAGAAGAGACTGAAGAAACGCGACAGACGTTGAATGTCAATCGATCGGTCAAGGTTGGCACAATCGTTTTTTGACTAAGCGGACACCAAGTAGCATACTTTTTTATATATAGGAAGAAAACTGCGAGGAAAATGCGTTCGTCTGCCGTCCTCCTCGCAGGGAACGTTCGCCACATAAGTGACTAGCACCCTTGGTTTTCAACCGAGAGGTCTTGGGTTCGAGTCCGAGGAACTCTCAATTTTGTCCTCCTTCCTTCCTCACAAAAAAGGGAAAGAAAATCAAAGACTTGGGAACGCGTACAGAACAAGCTAGTGTACCAGTAAAGAGACGTTGCCGAGTTTTAGAAAAAAGAAAGACGTGCTCCTGTAGCTGGTTCGAATCCAAACCTAGACTATGACTATATATGGTGCTATGCTACTCTGCAAGTAATGAAAATGACATATCCAACGTTCGCTTCTCCTCTTCTCTACTTACTCTGCCTAGCATCAGAAGCTCTGGCCGCAGCAACCATGTCCGCTGGCTGCTCGTCCACCTGCTCTTCAGCAGGCAACAACCAGATATGCGCCAAGTCGCCACCCATACCATCGCCTGTGGGTCTCATCACACCCCCGCCGACACACGCACCGCAACCGATTGCTCATCGCAACCCGCTGCCGTTGGTGTGGTGCCACTGCTGCAAATCACGCAGAGTCATCCGTCGTGTCTCAACCACAATCCGCAACCCTGGCCGAGTCTTCTACAAATGCCCGAATCATGGGGTAATAATATGTTTAAGTGTTGTTCTGCTGCTTTCAGTTGCTGATTTTTTTAATAGTTTGGTTGATGATCTTCCAATTTGATTCATGCAGAAAAGGGAAGATTCCTGATTTGTATTTCTGGGAAGTTGCTGATGTGGGGGAATGCAACTATGTTGATTATTTGGTTAGCCAAGGAATCCCAATACCAGCAGGTTGGGGTGTTGGACAAGTAACTGAAGGAACGGCAGAAGAGGAAGATGTAGAGCAGAAGGTTAAAGACGCAGTTCCTCTGATCATGGCCAAGGAACAGCTGCTGAACGACCTTGACAGCAATGAGGAGATGAAAGAGCTTGTGAAGATAATGGGCAAAATCGATGTGCTATGTAGGATGATTGTCTCTTTATTTGGAGTGTATGTAGCACTCGTGATGTATTCAGTGGCTACGACATGAGCACTTTGCTGAAACTAGTAATGAATGAAACTTGTGTAGCAGGCTGGGCGTAGTGTTGTGAACATCTAATGATTTCTATTAATGGAAATTAGGGGGTATACCCTTTTGCTCATATAAATAAATAGATAGCAGAGGCCCTGTCGGGTCAGCTTTGTTCTCATTCGAAGACATCGAGCAAATTGTAGTCCAACAGCAAACTATGTCATCAAATTCAAGTTTCACAGCCAAATATGAGTACAACTAAACAACAATGTCATCATGTTTTAGTTGTCATACAATCACCAAACACAAATCAGCATACATAACAAGTGATGTTCTCACAGCAAAATACTAAACAACATGTTCATCAGGTTTCAGTTGTCATAGCAAACACAATTTCACATAGTAGATAAAAAAACGTCTTCTGACAGGCAAATACGACAAAAGCAATGTAATCATCATCTGCAGTAGCAGCGTCAACATCTTCGCCATGTGTATCAGTCTGAATCGTAATTCCCCATGGTGTCATCTTCTTCTTCGTCCTCAACGTCCTCGAACGTTGGCTTCTTCTTGATCAACTCTTGTATGTCCATAGCACGACATGCAATCTTTTCGCCAGCGTCATTGACATGATGGTTCTCAAAGATATTAGGAACATCTGTGTTATCTTGTACATCAGGAGCAGTGTGAGCATCATCTTGTTGTGCAACTTCATTAAACGAATTCCTCTGCTCAAACCTTTGCAATACTCTCCTGTCATCGCTACGTGCAAATGTGTCTTCCAAGAAAAATATCTGTGTTGCTTGATTTTCCAAAATAAAAGGCTCGTTGGTCTGGTACGCCGCCTTGACATTGATGGATTTGAAATAATCATCAACTCTGGGTTTTGCGATCCTGGAAAACAGGTTATACCAATGACAGCACAACAGAACCACACACCGATGATCCTCGAAACTGGAGATATACTGCAACTGAACAATGTCTGTTATGTTAGCATACATTTCAGTTGTCTCTTTGTCATACATATCCGTGCTCATGATGGCACTGTTTTGTGTCTTCCTGCCTTCGTCTCGTGCAAGGGTGTTGTAGCACACATCTCCAACAACGCAAGATTCATAATGTCTTACCCGAGTATCAGGACCCATTGCTAGTGAGTAAAGGGCATCATCAACTGCCTGCCCATCCTCCCGCATCTTCTTAACCTATGGTTAGAAAATAGACAAGATGATCATCTTATGTACTCAATATATTAAAAAAATTGACAGTGCACTTCAAAAGCTTACATGGTTCTTGAACCATTTTGCAAATCCTGCCACAACCAGTTTGTCAATGTTTCTTGGATTTTGCGGCAGTAACTCCTCTTTGTACATGCTGCACAACATAGTGATCGCGTCAAACATCTAAATATATAAGAATGTGCTGCAAGTTTAGTAGATTATGATGTATAGGCTGCAGTACTGTACTTACTTGATATAAGGTAGTATCTCAGGACAATTATTCAACACATACCAAACCATTTTGTCCAAATCTTTAGGTTTGTCCTCTTGTCGACTCTTCCCTGTAACTCAAACAGAATAATCGAAAACATTGAGCCCGGGATTGTCTTCACCCACCTCTTTGCTAAGCTGATCAGCTGTTTCAATATATTTTGAGCAGAATGTCAACGCTTCTGTAGCAATGTAGGCCTCTGCAATGGAACCCTCGGGTCTAGCTCTGTTCCTAACATAGCCCTTGAAAGTGCCTAGCCGCCTTTCAATAGGGTACATCCAGCCATACTGTACTGGACCTCTAAGTAGTGCCTCATCAGGTAGATGAACAGCCAAATGCACCATCACATCAAAGAAGGCTGGAGGATATATCTTCTCAAGGTCGCATAGGATAGTTGGTATCTTGTCTCTAAGACGCTCCAAAGCATCTATCCTAATATTTCTACTGCAGAGTTCCCTGAAGAATTGTCCCAACTCTGCAACTGCTCTGTATAAGTCAGGGCGGCCCAATCCTCTAAGGATAACAGGTAAAACCCTTTGAAGTAGGACATGGCAGTCATGAGTTTTCAACCCTTGTACCTTGTTTCCATCTGCACTGACTCTCCTTTCAGGGTTGGAAGCAAATCCATGTGGGAATCTCACACGTGATAGGACCTCGCAGAATTCTTTTCTTTTTACCTTGTCCAAGACGTACATAGCTGGTGCCATATCCCGTGGTTTACCTTCATCTTGCACCTGCAAATCCTTTCTGATACCCAGGTGTGTCAAATCAATCCTAGATTTTAAGGTATCTTTCGTCTTGCCTTCAATGTTAAGAAGTGTGCCGATAATGCTGTCACATATATTTTTCTCGATGTGCATCACATCAAGATTATGCCGCAGATCCAAATCTTTCCAATACTCCAAGTCCCACAAAGTGGACCTGCGGGTAAACAATAATCTCTCTTCTACCGTGCCACACTTCCTTTTCCCGCTACCATTACCAGGATGGTTTCTTGGTGTAATATGTCTGACCTTCTCTAATTCCACTTGCAACTCATCAGCGGTGAGCCTCTTTGGTGCATCACAGTTTTCATGCTTTGCATTGAACACATGTCTTCGGTATTTTCTAGGATGTGACTTGTCCTTGGCAAGGAAACAGCAGTGTCCAATGTAACAGATCTTGCTAAGTATTGTGTATGACAGCGGGTTCCTGTCACAGCGAACACATGCATTGCAACCATGTGTCGTTCGCCTGACATAGTGCCCAAAGTCGGATAATCATGGATGCACCAAATTACAACAGCATGCAGAAAGAAATCAGCTGGTGGGCTGCTATATAGGTCTCGAGTGAGAACACCCTTCCATAGCTGTTGAAGTTCCTCCACAAGAGGCTCCATGAACAAATCAAAATCCTTTCCAGGACTTTTTGGACCTGGGATGAGCAAGGCCATCATGTAGTTTGATTGTTTGGTGCAGACATTTGGAGGCATGTTGTAAGAGATAACAAGCACTGGCCACATGCTATATGTGGCGCTCTGGTAGCCAAATGGGTTAAATCCATCTGAAGCTAAGCCAAGTCTAATGTTTCTCGGGTCAGCAGCAAACTCTTTGTGTTTATCATTGAAGCTTTTCCACTCACTACCATGAGATGGATGGCTCATTACATTCTGATCTCTGTACTCTTGGTTCCTAGAATGCCACAATACATCCTCTCTTGTTTCAGCATCATGAAACAACCTCTGCAATCTTGGTGTAATTGGAAAATGTCTCAGAACATTATGAGGAACCCTCTTCACAGCATCGCCATCTTTCCATCTTGATGATTTGCATTTTGGGCATTCACTTAAGTTGGCATAATCCTTCCGGAACAGAACACAAATATTCTTACAAACATGGATCATATCATATCCAATTCCAACTGCACGAAGGAAATTCTTCATTTTACTGTAGGTGTGTGGCAGCTCAGACGCATCTGGGAAAGATTTGCGGAAAGCAGCCAACATCGCATCGAATGATTTGTTGGTCATCCGCTCAGATGTCTTCACTTGAAGAAAGGTGACCATAGCTGAGAATACTGACAACTTATTTCCTGGGGTGACAGCAATGTTGCATTGTTCCAACATGCGGGCCCACCATTTTTCTTCTTCAGGTGAAAGTTCACGGAATGCACGAGCATTTCGTAGCATTGTTTCAATGTTGGTCAAACCCACTGGCTCTGCCACCACCTCCTCCTCCTCCTCTTCCACCTGAGCATCAGGCAGATCAAGATGGTGATCTGCTGCTTCCACGTAGTCAATAACATTGACGTTCACAGCTTCACCATGATGAACCCACCTAGTATATGTGACCGACATCCCATACAAGTGTAGATGATTTTGCACAGTTGACTGGGATCTTCTAACTGAATTCATACAACTGCTACACGGGCAGAGCACATCTGATTTCGGACCACCGTACTCAGCTTTGATAAAGTTCATGAAGTTTTCAACCCCCTCGACATATGCGGCGAAGAATCTTCAAGCAGAAGTTATCCAAGTCCTGTCCATCTGTTAGACATACAAATTAGTTCTTCTACTAGATATTACAGGAAAAACATATATGCTTTTTTATGAAGTCCAGAAAAAAAATACCTAGGTCGATTTCTAAAGCTATGGCAAGATATTTGCATGAGCAGATCTAAGTAACGAAATATATGTAAAGCTAATTCAGCAAAAAGATTTGAGTGCTAAATTATGGCAGGCTGTTTCAGCAGTTAATGAGCCCGAGCACGCAACCATCAAACTATCGAAGGCCATCGCAGCAACAAAGATCGAGTATAAAACGGTGTAGAGCTATTTCACCTAACAGATTGGCTACTAGACCATGGCAATCTACGTCACAATAAATATATGGCAGGATATTTTAGCAACTAATCAGCCTTGGCATGCCATCTCAGCTAAGCAGATTGAGTCCAGAATAGGGCAAGGAAGCTTCTTAAGTAGAGCATATTGACAGTAAACTACTTCGGCAAACAGTGAGATTAACAGCGTCTATCAGCTAACATTCAGTGCTACACCGACATGAACGGGGCCTCAGTCTAGAATGCGCGTACCGTGGGAGAAGCTGACTGCCGTGCATCTCCACACGAACGTCGCTAGCGGTGGCGGTGCTGACCACCGTGCGCCTCCACAAGAATGTAGCCAGAGGTGGCGGCGCGGCTAGAGGACGGCAGTCTACGAGAGCGTACTGTGGGAGCGAGAGGATCGCCGTGCGTCCCCTCGACGAACCGCGGCGCCGACGTATCGGCGCGGCGGGGAGGGCGGCTTTGGCGGAGCGAATGGAGTGGAGGGGGGACGGGGGTTTCGGGAATATTTGGCCGAAGGGCGGTTGAATCAAATTTGGGGGGAGTTTTTGTGTGTGGGGGAGGATTTTCGTGCGGTGGGCGGGGGGAGTTTGGTGCATGGTCGGTTTCTCCAAGTGCAGTCCCACGTGTCAGTGAAGAGGCAAGCCGAAGCGCGTTCTGTTTGCGTGAGCCGTGTGCAGGACCGAACGTGTGTGGGGTGCAATGCGACCGCGACAGGAGTGCTGTGAGTGTACCACCTTTTTTCCTTTTAAACTAGGTGATTCGCCCCCTAAAAAAATGTTGCTTCTGGCGATCCATCGATACTACTACTAGTAATCCGGTAATCCTGACTAAAACGACGCGGCCGGGTCTTTTCCCGCGCGATATGCTGGGAGGTTGGCTTAGTTGGGTTTTTTAGATTTGTCTCGGTTCAATAAAAAGCAGTTGGTGATGATGGTGTGTCTGTCATCCTGCAATATAGGCCGTCCGATCTATATCTAACAGATAGGAAGGAAACTATGACAATTTACCCGCACTCCTCTCCACATTTGCAGATAAGGCTTTCCCTCGTTCATCCTTTTCTCCCACAAGATCATGATCTTCTGTGCACTAGTACTCCTACAATATGTATATTATTGTGAAAGTTCATATACACCGGCCGATATTAATGCAAACACGGCAGATTTTCATTACATTTCAAACTTTTATAAGACAGAAAAATAAAACAAACCCGACCCTAAACCTATTCTACGGCGGCGACCGACGTCCTCCATCTGCGATCTCTATGTACGGGGGCGGGGTTCAAGACCCATGAAGTGAAGGTGCGGTCTCCGGCGAGGAAGAGTAGAACACGGGATACGGACCGGCCAGTTGGCACACCATGCCCTGCCGCCTCCCATGCCCTACTCATCCTCGGAGGAGTCCCCGACCTCGGCGGTGTCGGACGTTGGACGGTGGCAAGTAGGACGCATGGCTGACGGTGCTCCCGTCGTCGGCCGCCAACGTGGCCACCACTTGTGCGGTCACGTTCGCGTCCGGCTACGCCGCTATTGCGTCACGAGAGGCGACTTGAGCGAGGGCGGCGACCTCGAGCTTCATCCCCAAAGACAAGCTCTCCCGCAGAGCGTTCGCACTTGCGGTCATGGTAGATGTGGTGTCAGGTAGGAGGACGATGCGCTATGGTGTGGAGGTTAGCTGGGGGTTGCCGCTTTAAGTAGCGTATTCTGGTGAGGCCAAGCGTCCGGGTGCGTCATTAAGTCGCCGGAGTTGGTTCCTCGGGCACCGAGCCTCTTAACGACAACATACGAATGGACGGCATGAATGCGGGCAGCTGGCGCCGACTGGGAACGCACCGCGCGATGGCACAAGGGACGAGGGCTTTGGTGTGCCAGGGTAGTCAGCTGCGGTCATGGCAACGTTGGAGATGCCCTTTGCTCAAATGCGATCCCCGCATGTCATTGAAAAAGCAAGACGACTCGGCATGGTATCAGGTCCAGAGGATGCAGTTGGCCGCGCTACACCACTCCGCGGACGCGTCGCGGCGCCCCGTGCATCCACGACGAGCCGGGTGTTGGGGTGTGTTTGGATTGTGGCCAAAGTGCACCTTACCAAAATATTGGTCATGACCCAAAGATTGGTCTTTGTTTGGATGGTTACCATTTCTTTGGCATGCCCATGAACTCTAGCCAACTCTAGTTCATTTTTCTTGCCAATGTCGGCCAAATCATGGGCAACCAATACCTCAACCAAAATTTTGGCTACCCAATGCTTTGATGGGGCAACCTTGGGCACAAACCAAACATACCCTTGGTCGTGCCACAGCATAAACGCCACCCTCGGCACACTGAAACCAACCGTGTCTATCGACGATATGAGCATGTCGCTCATCGCGGTCGCCGGTCCAGAGGCGGTGCTGGAGCTGCGCCCCGTTGTTGGCCCCAAAGACCCACATGAACGGTTGTCGGTGGCGAGGAGGTCGTGGGCCAACTCCTCCATTGGACTAGTGTGTGCTACGTCGTCCTGACGGGTGTGCCCCACATGTCGGTTTCCCTGTTTTCCCGGCCATATTCGAGCGTCAGTGCTCCGCGTTGTGCATTAGGCCTTTCACTATGTAGGCCAAGAGAGACAACTTATTGTTTATTTGAGCCGTTCAAGTGTAATCATGTGGCGTTTGCTTATTTCTCATTCCTCTCTAACCCTCTTCTCCATCGATCATGTCACCCTCCAGTCGAGTCCATCCTCCGGCATGCCTCATTTGAACATTCCGCCGAGTATCATTCACATGTACCCACCCTAGTCCTCTTTCAATAGATCTCCGGACCCCGAGATGAAATCGGGAGGGAACGAGTGGGGGCACATGATACCTAAGGCGGATTCAAAATTTTGAACCGGTGATCATAGCATCCGCAAAATCATATATAAAGGGTATTCAATGTTTGTTTCGTTTTTGAACGTACAATATACTCCCTCCTATCCTTTCTACCTTACATATAAGTTTTATGTGTAGTCAAAGTATCTCTACTATGATAAAAAAGGTATCAACATTCAACAACGCCCAATCAATATTGTTAGATTCGTACGTACTCCTAGATTTGTACTCGAGATGGTTTCCAATTTGACTATTGACAAGATTAATAGTACTCCTTTCACATAGGTGAGTAAGTCATCTTAGGCTATGCACCGTGACCAAGGAGGGGAAAACGAGAGACATTAATGTTTATTTGCTAATTAATAGTATTGCATGCAATGAACTAACCACTGCATGTCATGTTTGATAGTCTCAGGTCATTAAAAGCATGCACACCCTCATCTCTTATTGGTTCATATGTCAAGAAACAAGAAACGAGGTAGAAGTTAATGCACCGCGCCTACGTGTTTTGGGATTATTTGGTTTTCGTAAGATGACTTACACACCTAGTGGAGGGAGTGCATGAGATGTATAATGTGAAAATTATATCATTGGAAACTCCTTTCACATACGAAATTGACCATATGCTTTGTGTAAGTTGCATGTCATATATTATTACTCTAACATTTGGTCAAAGTTAGCCTCGAAAAACGCATTAGACCCTGTATGCTTTGTGTAAGTTGCATGTCATATATTATTACTCTAACATTTGTGTAAGTTGCATGTCATATATTATTACTCTAACATTTGGTCAAAGTAGTATAGTGGAAGTGGATCCTCTGACGTAGGTATCCCTGCCTTACCCTCCCTGTCGGTCACTTGCTGGCGGACCCCATGCTTGCTAGGCCCCGCATGTCAGTTACTCAATGGGTTTGGCCACGTCAGGGGATCCTCATCCGTAGTATACTCCCTCTGTTTTTATTTACTCCGCATAAAACGGAGGGAGTAGTGGTATAATAAATGACGCGGGTGGGGGAGGGGGAGGGACGTCGGTTTGCTCTCAACTGCGGTCCCACAAGCGAGCGAAAACGCAAGACAAAGCGCGTTCCATTCGGTGAGCGACGTGGTGGGTCCAGCGTGCCAGGCTGCAACGCGAACGCGACAAGAGCGATGTACAGTCAAAATCAATTGACCGGTCGTCATCAGAACCACTATTCACACCAGAACCTTCGCTGCTCGGCCTACGCCAGCCACTGCCCTAAAACCACACCAAATCTCCAGCCCATTCCCCCACCTTTCGATCCCCTAGCCCGCATCAAGCGTCCCCTAGTTCACAGGAAAGCCATGGTGCGCCGCAAGATCACTTACTACAAGATGCTGACGCCGGAGCACCGCGCAGAAATCGCGGCGGCGGTCGGCGCCATAGACCTCCGCTCCCAAGCTCGCTTTGCGGCGGGCCAATCCCCGAGTTCTCTGGAGCCAAGCTACGAGGAGGAGGAAGTCGATCCAATGTTCACTGCGGAGGTCGCGGCGCAGAAGGCCCCCAATGGGTATGAGACGATGGATGTCGACTTCGTGCCAGCGTCTGAGTCCCCCATGGTGCAGCCAGACCAGTGGTTCAACATGGCGATACTAAAGGAGGACCGGGAGGCAGAGGCTCAACTCGACGCGGAGCGCGCGCATGCCGCTGCCATCAAGGCTCTCCTGCAGGCGGAACCGGATGTCGTGGATGTGAACCGGGCGGCGGAGGCTCAACTTGAGGCAGAGCGCGTGGATGCCGCTGCCATTGAGGCCCTCCTGCAGGTGGAACCGGACGTCCTGGACATGAACCGGGCGGCAGAGGCTTGACTCGACGCAGAGGGCGCGGATGCCGCTCTCATCGACGCCCTCCTACGGGCGGAACCGGAAGTCCTAGACTTGAACCGGGCGGCAGAGGCTCGACTCGACGCGGAGTGCGCAGATGATGCTCTCATCGACGCCCTCCTGCAGGCGGAACCGGAAGTCCTGGACTTGAACCGGGTGGCGGAGGCTCGACTTGACGCGGAGCGAGTAGAGGCCAAGGACAACCACGGTGCGGAGACACACGTCGGCAGCGACGGCTGGTTCGCGCCGGCAACCAAAGATGACGAGGCCATCTCTTTCCGCGAGCAGTGATAGTTTTTCTTTATGTTGTTGTTTTTATTATTATGGATCTTTTGCTGTGTAAAAACATACTATTTGTTAGCAAGTCGCCCGAGTCTACCATTTCAGGCGGTTGGATGAATATCCTACGTCTCCTAACCCTTCTTTCCTTCTTCCTCACCTCTTGTTCTTCCCCAATAGACCACTGCACGGGCCGTACGGATACTCCGGTTGGATAAACATACTCTATGAACGAAAATTATGTGTCAGCGATAGGATGGCTGAGTTGGTTTGTTCACATGCGACATCACGTGTCAGTGAGGGTGCGTTCCCTTGGTTGGGTTTGCGGCGTGCATGAGCGAAGTGTGAGGGTGCGGTGCGACCGCGGCGTGCAGGAGCAACCGTGTGAGGGTGCGGTGCGACCGCGAGAGCCGTGCGCAAGTGTACCTCCTTCTCATTTTGAAAACTTTAGGCAAGCTTGGCAAAAATGTGTGGCGAAGTTTGGCAATGCAAGGCCTAGACCCAAATAGGATAAGTACGTACTACCTTTGTCCGGGTTTATTGGTCCCCCTTGTATTTCGTGCCAAATTTTGATCATAGATTAAACTAAGAAAACGTTCACGCATGTCACCAAACATTATATTTTTCAAAACTATGTTCAAATACGAATCCAATGAGATAATTTTTCTTGACATGCATTAACATTTTGTCAGTTAAATCTTTAGTCAAAATTTGGCACAAACTATAAAAGGGACCTATAAACCAGGACGGAGGTAGTACGTACTAGGAGTACTAGTGTTAAAAAAGAAAGGCGGGGTTTTCCTTCGATACAAATCCTCGTTTCACGTGTCAATTAATGCGTATTTTTTTCTCGAAAGACCAAAGAGCTAACCATCTCACTCCTCATCGCTTGATTAATGCAGCGCCATGCAAACGAACCTTCTCACTTCCGCGTGCATGCAGGGGATATTAATGTCCTTGGTTGGTAACCCCATCAATTTTGCCTCGATTAGTGTTAGTGGCCCTTTGCAAATTGTAATTTTGATATACTAGCCTTGTGTACAAAAAAATGGAGGTAGTAACTATATTTGAATTCCTTGCCCATTGCGGTGACGTCGACGACTTTTTTTTTGTGGTTTGGCAAAGTGCATTCGACAGAGAACACCATTGAGGGAGACCACGGTAAGTCATTCGCATGTGCCGCCTGCAAGCCGAGACAACCGCCTTATTTGCATCTAGGAAGTCCTTTACTACTAGTAGTACTACTACTAGGAGTACTAGTGCGGTGAGATGGTTTCTCGAAGAAGACGATGGAGAAGCGGAGTCAGCGAAGAGTGAAATGATAGTTGCTTCGTCCGCGTTTTGTGATTTGACGCCTCACTACTTTGTGATTTGTGATAGAAGGGACAGGGGAGTAGACTCTGTGCTCTATACTGTACTACTCCTACATGCGTCCAAGCATGGGAGAAAGAGGAGAGACGTTGCATTTTTCTATTCCTTCAATCAATCAATCAGGGAGCTTCGGTTCCATCTTTTTGGCTTTGGCAACACCGTCCACAATGGTTCCCACGATGCCAAAAGCTATTTTCACATTTGGCTACACATTGTGGATGCCCTTAACCGTACCACTTGGTTTTTCTCCTGTGTGCTATCTATACAAATCTCAATTATATTGATCTAAAAAATTATAGAATCAAAGATTAGTAAAAAGGAGGTGATTTTGCCGCGCGGATGGCAGGGGAGGTTTCTTATTTTCGGAGGACGTTGTCCTGGCGGTTTGCTAACATGCGGTCCCACATGTCAGTGCTTTACCAAGCTGATCCACGTCCCACATGAGGCAGAACAACGGCAGAAGCAACACGTGGTTAAGTTGAAGAAGATGAGGGAGAAGCGACCAAGCTGATCCGCGTCCCACATGAGGCAGAACAACGGCAGAAGCAATACGTGGTTAAGTTGAAGAAGATGAGGGAGAAGCGGATTGAGCAACGAGTGAAATGATGGTTGCTTTGTCCTTCCAACTTCTTTTTTGAGCATTATTACTTCATCCCTCCAACTTAACTGCGGGAAAGGTGCAGCTTTGTGATTTGACGCCTCAATGCTCATTACTACGCCGGCGCCATGACTGGGGTGCTTCACCGCGGCTGCTCTGCACTATATTCCGGTATGGCACGTGGACCCGGTAGCTTGATGTCCCACATGTCGGCGAAAGGGACTAGAAGATTTATGAAAGTGAGCGCTCCACTCTTACGACGGAGGAGTAGACGACACGACGGCCCAGTGAACTGTCACTTGTACTGTATAGTACTATAGTTTTGCTGTTTCGCATGATCCATTGATACAAACCCGATTAAATAGGAAAGGGCGGGATTTTTCCCGCGCGGTAGATGATACTGGCCATACATTTCAAAGGCAATTTTAATGTATGCAAACTGAATAATTATAAGTAACAATATGATATCTAGTAAAACTAAAAACACATATGATTTATTGTGTTAGAGTGTAGTAGTAGTGCTGTATTGCATAGTTGTTAGATGTAACATGCGAGAACGTGTAGAGATGTAGTTTTGGAGGGCCTACAGAGAGAAAAACATAGTACGGTCACCGAACTTCAGAGTAAGATGATTACGGTCACTATATACGTTTTGCGGTGATTATCCGGTCACTTGCTCATAGTTCAACATTGGATTGCACTCTGTTGACCGGCCAAATAGTCTGCGTGGCGCCATGTTGACTAGTTAAATTGACCATGTTCCTTGTGGGTCCCACCTGTCAGTTCGATAGGGAAAAGGTCAGATAAACACAAATTTACACAGGTGCGACAAGGCTCCAACCCGTGTGCGGGAATCACCTGGTTGTGTATGTGTCTGTCAGGGCCTGATGTGTGCGCATGCACGTGTAGGTTGAGCACTTGAGCGTGAGAGTGTGTGTTGGTCGTGTGGTGTACTGGTGTGTGCATGCATGTGTGCGTGTGTGCATGTGAGTGTTGCGTGCGTGCGTGGCTGCGTGTGTACGTGTGAGTGTTGCGTGCATGCGTGGGTGCATGTGTTTGTGTGAGTGTTGCGTGGATGGAGTTCGTGTGCATGCGTGCGTGTGTGTATAATCACCACACCAGCTCCTGTGTGTTAAAACAGACGGCTCAACATACCAATAAAAGGCCACCTTGTCCGCTGTGCCCGCAGTCATGACTTCGCACCACCGTCAAAATATTTTTGTCGTTTGTTTTCATTCTTACTAGCAAGATGCCCGTGCGTTGCACGTAACATCAAGATGCATTTGTATGACTTGTTTACCTTGTGAGAGAAAAGGATAAACGAGGGAAGGCCTTATTTGCAAATGGGGAGAGGTGTGTGGGTACCTTTTTGCAAAATTGCCATAGTTTCTTTCCTATCCGTCAGATATAAATTGGATGGCCTATATTGCAGGATGGCAGGCACACCATCATCACCAACTCTGTTTTTTATAAGAGTGTATTTTAAGTATTTTATAATAGTGTAGATGTAGAGTAGATACAAGTCGACAGGTGGGCACGATGTTAGTGAGATAATGTGATGCAACACTAGATTAGGTGCCACGTGGAGCGTTCAACTAGTCAACTAGTCATGTCATGAGCAAATACAAAGTTGTACAGTGAGCCCATGACTGTATAATAACCACTAAACGTAAACGGTGACCGTAATGAGTGGATTATGAAGTCCAATGTATGTATCGTGCTTTCACTTCAAATACAAATCGTCATTGCATATATCACGAGAGAAAGATGAAACACGCGTGAATTTTCTGGGGGCTTACTTTTAGAGGACATGGAGATAGTTTTGTGTGCATACGTGAAAGGGCCGTACAGGGGGGGTATGCGATGGAGAGAGAGAGATGCTCTTCGTTTCTCTTTATTATGACTAACTTTGTATATAGTATAAAAATATACAAATTCACAGTGCGAAATAAATATCATTGTGGGCACAATGCAATGCAAATTAGCGTTCGTACTCCTCCATATAACTTTGTAATGTTGTATATATGTAGAAACTCTAAAATAATTTTTTGGCCACACTTTATTCAAAAGGAATGTTGTATGCGAAATAAACGTGAAGAGAGGGCTTTTTAGATCAATGGGGTACGTGATGTAACATGTGTGAATGTGTAGTTGATGCATTTGGCGGGGCCTAGAGAGGTATGTGTGTGTATTACGTATTCGAGAGAGGCATGGATAGAGG